>NC_079193.1:376014081-376041581 GCF_029499605.1 Hyla sarda | reverse complement strand
GAGTATATAGTGCTATATTCGCGAACATTTGCGAATTCGTGAATATGCGATATTCGCGAATAAAATTCGCATTGCGAATATTCGCGAGCAACACTAGTGCCTGAGCCAGAGTGCACCCTTCCTGGGTACACTTGTCTGGGAGGTCCGCTTGAGACCTCCAGAGGCTAGGGAACAAGGCTGGGCATGTGCCCGGGCCAGAGTGCACCTTACCCAGGTAGGCCTGTGTGCAAGGTCCCCGATGAGACCTCCAGAGAGACTTTTAAAAATCCCAGATGCCGGGTTCTCTGCAGGGGGACAAGGTAGCCCATGTATCTGCCACAGTGCACCTTTCCTGGGTAGGCCTGTGCAGAAGGTCCCCGAGTAGACCTGGTTCTCTCCTGGGGGATCAGGCAGCCCAAGTACCCAGACCTGGGCCCACCTTTCCTGGGCACACTTGTGTGGAAGAGTTGGGGTAGATGGAAGGCATACAGTATCCCAAAGTCGCTTCGAGTAGTCCCACTTCCAGAGAGGCGGGACTAAGCAGCCCCTGTACCCGGGCCAGAGTGCACCCTTTCTGGGTACACTTTTCTGGGAGGTCCCGGTGAGACCCCTAGAAAATCCCAGAGGCCTGGTTTTCTGAAGGGGGACAAGGTGGTCAATGTACACGGGCCAGAGTGAACCTTTCTTGGGTAGGCCTGTGTAGAAGAGGTAGGGTAGATGGAAATCATGTAGTACCCAAAAGTCACCAAAGTCACTTCCAGAGAGGGGGATTTGGCAGCCCCAGTGCCCCAGCCAGAATGCACCTTTACCAGGTAGGCGTGTGCAAAAGGTCTATGGTGAGACCTCCAGAGGGATTTGTGAAAATCCATAAGGCCTGGTTCTCTGAAGGTGGACAAGGTGGCCCCAGTGCCCGAGCTGTTCCCCGTTCGCCGTCGCCCTCAGGTGTATGTGGCAGGGGTCCCTTAGGGGGAAGAGGGATTGAGGAAGGAGCATGGAGCCCTCGTTCTTGGCGCAGATGTCAAATGGGGCGGGCTGCACTCAGTGAGCCCCGACCACGTTGCACTACCATGACGGGAGAAGCGATATCTAGCAGGCGGGGAGGAAAGGGAGTGCAAGGGGTCCGCTGCATTTTCGGTGACCCACACACGGAACCAGGAATCTAAGGGAATGCGAGTTGGAGGGCTTGACACGAAACCCTGTGGTGCAATGAAGGGGGGATCCTGTTTTCGATGTCCAGGCGACGGGCCCGTCTCGTCCGCTCCGTCGGAGAGGTGGAGCATGAGCGCACGCAATACAATCTGAAAGATGGTGAACTATGCCTGGGCAGGGGGAAGCCAGAGGAAATTCTGGTGGAGGTCCGCAGTGGTCCTGACGTGCAAAGTGGTCAAACCACATGAGCGTGCTTAGTGGAGGGGTACGCGGGTATGCGCAGGCAGCATGATCAGCCCATCATGAGTCAGGAGACATCACTCAACCAATAAGAATAATTCTCAGGCACCATATGTCAGCTAGATGAACTTTGATCTCTGTGGAAGCGACAATAGTAAGCTAGATAACTTTGACCTTTAGTGAAAACTAGTTTTCTCTACTTTCAACCAGTTTTAACTAACATTCAGTTTTTGATTAGCAGTGAATTCTAGTTTGTACAAAGGCATTCAGTAAAATCTGGTGTTTCAACAAAGGTGTTCAGTCAAAATTAGTTTTCACTAGGGAAGACCAGTTTTAAATAAAAACTAGTTTTAATTGTAACATATATATATATATATAAGATTCCTCTGATTCAGGATTATTCCCTATTTTTCTTTTTATAATATTGATCACACAGCGGTATAACTCATGCGCTTCCTCCAAATCCATCCAAGCCGTATCGCCAGAACACACCGGGGTACAGTTAATTTTTTACATTTACCAGAAGGTAATAAAGCTGATCTGAGACGTCAGAAAGTTCCCCTTGTTTTCTATTGACTCGCCTTCTTTCCTCATTCTGCCTCATTACCTTAATGGTCCTATCATTGGGAGAAGTTTTGTTGGCAGAGCATGGATTGATGTAACCCGGTATTTATAGAAAATGCGTTCGATAAACAGAATTAAACTTGCGCAGGGGAGAAAAAAGAACTTCTGTCTTCAATTCATCCAGATAAAGAATCAAGTCGAAGGAATTTTTGGTTTATCTGCAAAAAATGGCTGAATTGCAACAGCGACGTTGCTAGGAAAAAAACAGAGAAATGTTTATCTCCTGCCTGAAAGCCATTGAGGAAATACGATCTTTTGTCTCCAGCTCGCTCCTTATTATAGCACTTCCACGGCTCTTTAGAGACGTTGCTGCCATGGAAACATGGTGACCGGGGTGGGAGTGTATCGAGGTTACTATTTACATTATTTAGTTTAAAAACTTATTTTTAAAAAATTACAAAAATAGCCAATCACGGGAAACATGACAGATGGTCTACATATATAAAGAATAATTTAGCTAAGATACTTTCACCATGGAGAGTAAGTGCCTATTCACATAGCATAATTTCCGCTTGCAGAATTCCGCCTCAAATTAAAGCCCATAGATATCTATGGGATTCCGCATTCCCGTTCCCACTTCTGAGTTTCCGCTTGCGAAATTCCGCCTCAAATTAAAGCCCATAGACTTCTATGGGATTCCGCACTCCCGTTCACACTTCTGAGTTTCCGCTTGCGGAATTCCGTGTGAATATCCCTCCAGAAGTGGTTTCCAAGCATGGGGATAGGTAACAGTCTATGAGTTGAGAACTTTACGATTTCCAGAATCACAGGATACTCAAACCCACTGGGGCTGCCCTTTTCATTAAAGGGGATATCCAGCCTTTTCACAAAAATAATAATATGATGTTTGGGTATGTCATACTTATTGTAATTCCCAAAAATGAATCACTATGTTTCTGTTACGCCGAGCGCTCCGGGTCCCCGCTCCTCCCCGGAGCGCTCACAGCATTCTCTTATTCGCAGCGCCCCGGTCAGACCTGCCGACCGGGTGCGCTGCGATAATGTTCCCAGCCGGGATGCGATTCACAATGCGGGACGCGCCCGCTCGCGATGCGCATTCCGACTCACTTACCAGACCCGTTCCCCGTCTGTGCTGTCCCGGCGCGCGCGGCCCCGCTCCTTAGGGCGCGCGCGCGCCGGGTCTTTGCGATTTAAAGGGCCGGTGCGCCACTGATTGGCGCATGAGGTTTTAATCAGTACCTTCACCTGTGCACTTCCCTACTTATACCTCACTTCCCCTGCACTCCCTCGCCGGATCTTGTTGCCATTGTGCCAGTGAAAGCGTTTCCTTGTGTGTTCCTAGCCTGTGTTCCAGACCTCCTGCCGTTGCCCCTGACTACGATCCTTGCTGCCTGCCCTGACCTTCTGCTACGTCCGACCTTGCTCTTGTCTACTCCCTTGTACCGCGCTTATCTCAGCAGTCAGAGAGGTTGAGCTGTTGCCGGTGGATACGACCTGGTTGCTACCGCCACTGCAAGACCATCCCGCTTTGCGGCGGGCTCTGGTGAATACCAGTAGCAACTTAGAACCGGTCCACCGACACGGTCTACGCCAATCCCTCTCTGGCACAGAAGATCCACCTCCAGCCAGCCGAAGCGCGACAGTAGATCCGGCCATGGATCCCGCTGAGGTCCCGCTGCCAGTTGTCGCTGACCTCACCACGGTGGTCGCCCAGCAGTCGCAACAGATAGCGCAACAAGGCCACCAGCTGTCTCAACTGACCGTGATGCTACAGCAGCTACTACCACAGCTTCAACAATCATCTCCTCCGCCAGCTCCTGCACCTCCTCCGCAGCGAGTGGCCGCATCCAGCCTCCGATTATCTTTGCTGGACAAATTTGATGGGGACTCTAAATTTTGCCGTGGTTTTCTCTCACAATGTTCCCTGCATTTGGAGATGATGTCGGACCAGTTTCCAACTGAAAGGTCAAAGGTGGCTTTCGTAGTCAGCCTTCTGTCTGGGAAAGCCCTGTCATGGGCCACACCGCTCTGGGACCGCAATGATCCTGTCACTGCCTCTGTACACTCTTTCTTCACGGAGATTGGAAGTGTCTTCGAGGAACCTGCCCGAGCCTCTTCTGCCGAGACTGCCCTGCTGAACCTGGCCCAGGGTAATTCTTCTGTTGGCGAGTACGCCATCCAATTCCGTACTCTCGCCTCCGAATTGTCCTGGAATAACGAGGCCCTCTGCGCGACCTTTAAAAAAGGCCTATCCAGTAACATCAAAGATGTGCTGGCCGCACGAGAAATCCCTGCTAACCTGCATGAACTTATTCATCTTGCCACCCGCATTGACATGCGTTTTTCCGAAAGGCGTCAGGAGCTCCGCCAGGATATGGGCTTTGTTTGCACGAGGCGGTTTCTCTCCCCGGCTCCTCTCTCCTCTGGTCCCCTGCAATCCGTTCCTGTGCCTTCCACCGTGGAGGCTAAGGTCTCGCTTGACATCTCAAGAGAGGACACGACGCCGCATGGAGAACCTTTGCCTGTACTGTGCCAGTACCGAACATTTCTTGAAGGATTGTCCCATCCGACCTCCACGCCAGGAAAGACGCACGCTGACTCCGCACAAAGATGAGACAGCTCTTGATGTGAACTCTGCTTCTCCACGTCTTACTGTGCCTGTGCGGATTTCTTCTTCTACCTTCTCCTTCTCAGCTATGGCCTTCTTGGATTCCGGATCTGCAGGAAATTTTATTTTGGCCTCTTTCATCAACAGGTTCAACATCCCGGTGACCAGTCTCGCCAGACCCCTCTACATCGCCTCTGTTAATAATGAAAGATTGGACTGTACTGTGCGTTACCGCATGGACCCCCTCTTAATGTGCATCGGACCCCATCACGAAAAAATTTAATTTCTGGTCCTCTCTAACTGCACTTCGGAAATTCTTCTCGGATTACCGTGGCTTCAATGCCATTTCCCAACCCTCGATTGGACCACCGGGGAAATCAAGAACTGGGGTACTTCTTGCCACAAGGACTGTCTTAAGCCTGCTCCCTGTACTATCAGTCAAGACCCTGTGGTTCCTCCGTTATCTGGTCTGCCCAAGGCCTATCTGGATTATGCTGATGTTTTTTGCAAAAAACAAGCAGAGACTTTGCCTCCTCACAGGCCTTATGACTGTCCTATTGACCTCCTCCCTGGTACTACTCCACCCCGGGGCAGAATCTATCCTCTGTCTGCTCCGGAAACTCAAGCCATGTCGGAGTACATCCAAGAGAATTTAAAAAAGGGGTTTATCCGCAAGTCTTCCTCCCCTGCCGGAGCTGGATTTTTTTTTAGTTTCCAAAAAAGACGGCTCCCTACGCCCTTGCATTGATTACCGTGGACTTAATAAAATCACTGTAAAAAAACGCTATCCCCTACCTCTTATCTCGGAACTCTTTGACCGCCTACGAGGCGCCCACATCTTTACCAAGCTGGACTTAAGAGGTGCATATAATCTCATCCGCATCAGGGAGGGGGACGAGTGGAAGACCGCATTTAACACCAGAGATGGACACTTTGAATATCTAGTTATGCCCTTTGGGCTTTGCAACGCCCCTGCCGTCTTCCAAGACTTTGTAAATGAAATTTTTTGTGATCTTCTATATACCTGTGTTGTGGTTTACCTAGACGATATTCTGATTTTTTTCTGCTAACCTAGAAGAACACCGCCAGCATGTCCGCATGGTTCTTCAGAGACTTCGGGACAATCAATTATATGCCAAAATGGAAAAATGTCTCTTTGAATGTCAATCTCTTCCTTTCCTAGGATACTTAGTCTCTGGCCAGGGACTACAAATGGACCCAGATAAACTATCAGCCGTATTGGATTGGCCACGCCCCTCCGGACTCCGTGCTATCCAACGTTTTTTGGGGTTTGCCAATTATTACAGACAATTTATTCCGCACTTTTCTACTATTGTGGCTCCTATCGTGGCCCTAACCAAGAAAAACGCCAACCCTAAGTCCTGGCCTCCTCAAGCGGAAGACGCATTCAATCATCTCAAGACTGCCTTTTCTTCTGCTCCCGTACTCTCCAGACCTGATCCATCTAAACCCTTCTCATTGGAGGTAGACACCTCCTCGGTGGGAGCTGGAGCAGTACTCCTACAAAAAAATTCTTCCGGGCATGCTGTTACTTGTGGTTTCTTTTCTAGGACCTTCTCTCCGGCGGAGAAAAACTACTCCATTGGTGATCGAGAATTACTGGCCATAAAATTGTCGCTTAAGGAATGGAGGCACCTGCTGGAGGGATCCAAATATCCAGTTATTATATACACTGATCACAAGAATCTCTCTTATCTTCAGTCTGCCCAACGGCTGAACCCTCGCCAGGCTAGGTGGTCGTTGTTCTTTGCCCGTTTTAACTTTGAAATTCATTTTCGCCCTGCTGACAAGAACATTAGGGCTGATGCCCTCTCTCGTTCATCGGATGCCTCTGAAGTGGAAGCTTCCCCGCAACACATTATTCCTCCGGACTGTCTGATCTCCACTTCTCCAGCTTCCATCAGACAAACTCCTCCAGGGAAGACCTTCGTTCCTCCACGCCAGCGCCTCAGGATTCTCAGGTGGGGACACTCCTCACACCTCGCAGGCCATGCTGGCATCAAAAAATCCATCCAGCTCATCTCTCGATTTTATTGGTGGCCTACCCTGGAAGCTGATGTTGTTGATTTCGTGCGGGCTTGTACAGTCTGTGCCCGGGACAAGACCCCTCGCCAGAAGCCTGCTGGTCTCCTCCATCCTCTGCCTGTTCCTGAACGACCATGGTCTCAGATTGGTATGGACTTTATTACTGACTTACCTTTATCCCATGGCAACACAGTTATTTGGGTGGTCGTTGATCGATTCTCCAAGATGGCACATTTTATCCCTCTTCCAGGTCTTCCTTCTGCGCCTCAGTTGGCGAAACAATTTTTTATACACATTTTTCGCCTTCATGGGCTGCCCACATATATCGTCTTGGATAGAGGCGTTCAATTTGTGTCTAAATTCTTGAGGGCCCTCTGCAATCCGCTCAAAATAAATAAAAATTCTCATCTTCTTATCATCCCCAATCCAATGGGCAAGTAGAAAGAATTAATCAGGTTCTGGGTGACTATTTGCGACATTTTGTTTCCTCCCGCCAGGATGACTGGACAGATCTTCTACCATGGGCCGAATTCTCGTACAGTTTCAGAGTCTCCGAATCTTCCGTTAAATCCCCATTCTTCGTGGTGTACGGCCGTCACCCTCTTCCCCCCTTCCCACTCCCATGCCCTCTGGTTTGCCCGCTGTTGATGAGGTGACTCGGGACCTCTCCACCATATGGAAAGAGACTCAAAATTCTCTCTTACAGGCTTCATCCCGGATGAAAAAACATGCCGATAGGAAAAGAAGAATTCCCCCCATTTTTTCTCCCGGAGACAAAGTATGGCTCTCTGCCAAGTATGTCCGCTTTCGTGTCCCCAGTTATAAACTGGGACCACGTTATCTTGGTCCTTTCAAAATCAAGTGCCAGATCAACCCTGTCTCTTACAAACTCATTCTTCCTCCTTCTCTCCGTATTCCCAATGCTTTCCAAGTCTCTCTCCTTAAACCACTCATCCTTAACCGCTTCTCTCCCAAAGTTGTTTCTCCCACTCCAGTTTCCGGGTCTTCTGACGTTTTTTCTGTGAAAGAAATTCTGGCATCCAAGACGGTCAGAGGAAAAAAAATAATTTTTGGTTGATTGGGAGAATTGCGGCCCAGAGGAGAGATCATGGGAACCTGAGGACAACATCCTGGACAAGAATCTTATCCTCAAATTCTCAGGTTCCAAAAAGAGGGGGAGACCCAAGGGGGGGGGGGTACTGTTACGCCGAGCACTCCGGGTCCCTGCTCCTCCCCGGAGCGCTCACAGCGTTCTCTTAATCGCAGCGCCCCGGTCAGACCTGCCGACCGGGTGCGCTGCGATAATGTTCCCAGCCGGGATGCGATTCGCGATGCGGGACGCGCCCGCTCGCGATGCGCATTCCGACTCACTTACCAGACCCGTTCCCCGTCTGTGCTGTCCCGGCGCGCGCGGCCCCGCTCCTTAGGGCGCGCGCGCGCCGGGTCTTTGCGATTTAAAGGGCCGGTGCGCCACTGATTGGCGCACGAGGTTTTAATCAGTACCTTCACCTGTGCACTTCCCTACTTATACCTCACTTCCCCTGCACTCCCTCTCCGGATCTTGTTGCCATTGTGCCAGTGAAAGCATTTCCTTGTGTGTTCCTAGCCTGTGTTCCAGACCTCCTGCCGTTGCCCCTGACTACGATCCTTGCTGCCTGCCCTGACCTTCTGCTACGTCCGACCTTGCTCTTGTCTACTCCCTTGTACCGCCTTGTACCGCGCTTATCTCAGCAGTCACAAAGGTTGAGCCGTTGCCGGTGGATACGACCTGGCTGCTACCGCTGCTGCAAGACCATCCCGCTTTGCGGCGGGCTCTGGTGAATACCAGTAGCAACTTAGAACCGGTCCACTGACACGGTCCACGCCAATCCCTCTCTGGCACAGAGGATCCACCTCCATCCAGCCGAATCGCAACAGTTTCATAGCATAATAGCATGATTTTGGCCATTTTGTTGTATGTTTTAAATAGACCACAGTGTATTCTAAAGTTCTCCTATTCAAGTGCCAGTCTGGTAGTTGAATTCTTGTTTTCTCTTTAGATATTTATGGCTGTTTAGATAAGGCAGATAAGGGGGCTATTTACATTCTGTAGACATTCACACATCTGTGTTAGAGAATCATCCATTGTATCTTTCCCATGAATGTGAAAGTGTTGAAAATGTTGGTGACTCTGTCTGGAGAAACCATGTTTTGATTACATATATATATATATATATATATATATATATATATATGTCAAAAATAATCCCTGAATTTATAATATAGTGCTCCATACGTCAAGTGTGGAATGTGGGTTTAAAACCAACATTGGCTAGTTAACCCTTAATGGTAATGATGCTAATTGCTTATGCAATAGCACCCCCTAGTGTATGAGTAGTTACACTGACAGGAAAGGCATTATGGGCTATATTCTCAATGGATTCTGGGTATTATAGTTATGTCATAGTCATTACCATATGTACACGCCCAACCTACATTCATTGGGGAATTCCAATTTAGGATGGTGTGTCTAACCAATTAAAAAGTCTGGTAAACCAGATGTTAGGGGCTGTAGAGAACACACAAAGACACAGGAAAGAGGTCCAACAAGGTGGAATAGCCATGTGAGATCCCAACAAGCCAGACTGATCACACGGTACCAGACCAATGGCTATCCATGACGATGAGATGGATCGTTCAGTGTTCCTAAGAGCAGAAGCGAAGTTCTTACATAGACTTGGTAAGAGACAGAAAAATGGTTAAAGTCATTTAATTAAGACCAATTTGGATAATGTGGATGGAATTATACCATTTAGATTGGCAAATAAATTTACTAAATAAAATAATTAATTATCTCAATATTGAGATTATAGTTTTAGGATATTGTGAGACTTCATTCCACCTGCAGAAGAATCAAGACTCACAATCTATCAAAGCATTAAATAATTGCTTAGATTTTGATAGAATTCCTACTCGCCAAGCTAAGTGTTATAAGTATATTTTCCACACAGGAAACTTGTTTCAAGTTCTTCCTCCTAAAATATTGTCTAGCGAGATCATAAAACTCTGCTATTTGTCTCAATGCTCAATGTCTTACCAAGATCATGTATAGAAAATAGTCCAGAATGGGGCGGAAGTATATTACATTTCTTCCATATTCATATCCTTTGATGGATTTGCCCATTCTTGGAGTCATGTGATGTGTAGTTGGTTAGAAGTGGGCAAGGAGTGTATTTAGCATTCCAGATTGATGTCTATGATTAGATATTGCCCATCTTGATATCATAAAGTTTCCTCTGAACACAGTGATATGTAACCTTTTTCTTATATGATATTCCTAACCTAGTAGCTTTTGTTTTATTGTAACAAGTTACTTACTACTCACATGTATTGTTCTACTATATGTAGTCAATTTACAAGCTTGTAGTGTTTACTAATATATCTAACTGATATTACTTTGCATATATCATTGTGTTTATTACTCATTTATGTTTATAATCTTATAATCAATAAATCTGCATACTCTTATAATACCTGTGTATTATTGTATATTGCAAAACTACATTTTTAAGCGTCAATGTCATCCCGTCATAAAAATAACTTGTTGATATCTGAGGAAATAGTTGGACTCAGATGTGAATTTTATTGATTGGCTTTGTCTACAATTCATTAGGTCATAATTTTGATATTTTTGATAATTTTCAATGTATTTTTTATTTTTCGTAATTAATATTTTTATGACTATAATTCATAATTGAGTTATTACCGCACGACAAGATGGAGGGACCATTAATGTCAGATTTAGATTGAAGACTTGGGAAAATCCCGAGATGTCTGCTGTGTGTGTATGCTAGATGTTGAAATCTAATCCAGCTAACTATCTTTATTGGCCATTAGTTGGAGAGATGCCTTGACATGATATTTCTATATCTTAGGTAATGGTTGCTAATTTTTAAGAAAATATTTGCGCAACTCATGGACAAGAGTGCCTTCTCTGGTCAGTGAAATAGTTAGATCTGGGCGAGACAAGGGCCTAGCATGTTTTTGTTCTAGAGATGTAATTGTTTAATTTCTTATCTGATCAAGATAAGGGAGCCTTGTTTTAAACTGTAGTGGTGAGACGAAGGGGGTCGTCATCTTTTGTTCCTTCTTTGGAGAGCATCCCGGATTATCTTTCTTTGACCGCTGAGTGAACAGGCTGATCCCATCCAACTTGCTTGACCCACTGGCATTTCTACTTTGTGGTAACTATATAAGAACTTTAATATCTTTTGATTGTTGTTGGCTATTCTATAGCAGGGAGAGTTTGTACTTAAGGTAATTCATATTTTCCTACCCATAACTTGTGGATGAATTTATAGATTTCTGTCCAGGTATAACTTTAGTGAATCTGCAGACACTGACATCTATCTGAACAGAATAACTTTAATTGTACTTGTGAATTCATATTTCCCAATATGAAATTATAGAATTGGTAACGGACATTCCCCTCTGCATAGCCATCAATAATTTATATGTTATCATTAATCAAGACAAAGTTTCATTCATAATATCTCCAAGTGGGAAAATCACTGTTGCGTGTATTAACATATCTTGTATTTACCATATTTTTCGCCGTATAAGAGGCACTTTTTCTTCCCCTGGGGGGGGGGGAAAGTTGGTGCGTCTTATACGGCGAATACACACCTATCGCCGCGGTCCCTGCGGCCATCAACGGCCGGGACCCGTGGCTAATACAGGACATCACCGAGCGGTGATGCCTGGTATTAACCCTTCAGACGCGGCGATCAAAGCTGACCGCCGCATCTGAAGGGAAAGCGACACTAACCCGGCTGCACAGTCGGGCTGTTCAGGTCCGCCACGGTGAAATTGCGGCGTCCCGAACAGGTTACAGGACACTGGGAGGGACCTTACCTGCCTCCTCGGTGTCTGCTCCGTGCCGGGATCCCCTGCATGGCCGGCACTCTCCTTCAACATCATCACGTCGTCGCGCACGCCGTCCCGTCATCCAATAGGAGCGGCGTGCATAGCGACGTGATGACGGCGACGGAGAGCGTGGATCCCGCGGAAGAACACGTCCGGAGCGACGGGGACACCCCGGGGACGGGGCGACAGTGAGGGAGGGCGACATCCAGGGCAGCGGTGACAAGTCCGGAGCGGCGGGGACACGTTAGTACTGCCTCCTATACCAGTATTCTTCAACCTGCGGACCTCCAGATGTTGCAAAACTACAACTCCCAGCATGCCCGGACAGCCAACGGCTCTCATATTTTTATTTTTGAGAGATAACTTTTATTACTTGATCTTCCTCGCGTATAAATTATACGACAGGTGGGGGGGGGGGGGGGGGAAGAAAAAAGTATACTTACTTAACCCCAGTCCTACGCAGCTCCCTTTGCCTCCATCCAGATCATGTCTCTTCTTCCTGCTACTAAGATGATTTTTTGCAGGACATGGTGTCTCAGCTAACGACTGAATAAGGCTGGGTTCACATATGGTAACATAGTTCATAAGGTTGAAAAAAGACCAGAGTCCATCAAGTTCAACCTATAACCCTAATGAGTCCCTACTGAGTTGATCCAGAGGAAGCAAAAGACAAAACAAACTCATACTAGGGGAAAACATTATTTCCCACTCCAAATATGGCATCAGAATAAATCCCTGGATCAATGTTCTGTCCCTATAAATCTAATATACATAATCTGTAATGTTAATATTCTCCAAAAATGCATCCAGACCCTTTTTGAACTCTTTTACAGAGTTCACCATGACCACCTCCTCAGGCAGAGAATTCCACAGTCTCACTGCTCTTACAGTAAAGAACCCCCGTCTGTGCTGGTGTAGAAACCTTCTTTCCTCTAGACGTAGAGGATGCCCCCTTGTTATAGATACAGTCCTGGGTATAAATAGATCATGGAGAGATCTCTGTACGGCCCCCGATATATTTATACATAGTTATTAGGTCGCCCCTAAGCCTTCTTTTTTCTAAACTAAATTGCCCCAATTCTGATAATCTTTCTTGGTACTGTTGTCTTCCCATTCCCTGTATTACTCTGGTTACACGTCTTTGAACCCTCTCCAGCTCCACTATATCTTTCTTGTACACTGGTGCCCTGTACTGTACACAGTATTCCATGTGTGGTCTGACCAGTACTGTACATAGTATTCTATGTGTGGTCCGACCAGTACTGTACACAGTATTCCATGTGTGGTCTCACCAGTAATGTACACAGTATTCTATGTGTGGTCTGACTAGTACTGTACACAGTATTCTATGTGTGGTCTGACCAGTACTGTACACAGTATTCTATGTGTGGTCTGACCAGTACTGTAGACAGTATTCCATGTGTGGTCTGACCAGTACTGTACACAGTATTCTATGTGTGGTCTGACCAGTACTGTACACAGTATTCTATGTGTGGTCTGACCAGTACTGTACACAGTATTCTATGTGGGGTCTGACCAGTACTGTACACAGTATTCCATGTGTGGTCTGACCAGTACTGTACACAGTATTCTATGTGTGGTCTGACCAGTACTGTACACAGTATTCTATGTGTGGTCTGACTAGTGATTTGTACAGTGGTAGAATTATTTACTTGTTGTGGGCATCTATGCCCCTATTGATGCACCCCATGATTTTATTTGCCTTGGCAGCAGCTGCCCGAAACTAGTCACTACAGCTAAATTTATTGTTAACTAAAACTCCCAAGTCCATTTCCCAGTCATCCCAAGTGTTCTCCCATTTAATACATAATCCCAGCCCGGATTTTTCTTCCCCATGTGCATTACCTTACATTTATCAGTGTTGAACCTCATCTGCCACTTCCCAGCCCAAACCTCCAACCTATCCAGATCTATTTGTAACAGTGCCCTGTCCTCTATTGTGTTATCTACTATACACAGTGCATTGTCCTCTATAGTGTTTAGCGCTTTACAGAGTTTAGTATAATCTGCAAAGATTGCTACTTTACAATTTAACCCCTCTACAAGGTCATTAATGAAATAGCACAGGACCCAAGACAGGCCCCTGTGTTCCCCACTAGTAACAGTCACCCAATCAGAATAAGTACCATTAATAACCACCCTCTGTTTCCTATCACTGAGCCAGTTACTTACCCACTTGCACACATTCTCCCCCAGCCCAAACCTTCTCATTTTATGCACCAACCTTTTATGTGGAATCGTATGAAATGCTTTGGAAAAATCCAGATATCCGACATCCAGCAATTCCCACTGGTCCAGTCTGGAGTTCACCTCCTCATAAAAGCTGATCAGGTTAGTTTGACAGGACCGATCCCTCATAAAGCCATGCTGATATGGAGTCATCCATTTATTTTTATCAAGATATTCCAAAATAGCATCTCTAAAAAAAAACTCAAACAATTTATATACAACGGAGGTTAAACAAACAGGCCTATAATTCCCAGGGTTACTTTTTGACCCCTTTTTAAATATTGGCACCACATTTGCCATGCGCCAGTCCTGGGGAACAATCCCTGTCACTATAGAGTCCCTGAATATTAACCCCTTAACGACGAAGGACATAAATGTAGGTCCTGGTGATGCGGTACTTAACGCACGAGGACGTACATTTATGTCCTAAGCATAACCGCAGGCATCGGAGCGATGCCCGGATCATGCGTGGCAGGTCCCGGCTGTTGATCACAGCCAGGGACCCGCCGGTAATGGCGGACATCGACGATCCCGCGGATGTCCGCCATTAACCCCTCAGATGCCGAGATCAATACAGATCACGGTATCTGCAGCATCGCGGTCAATTAATTGGATGATCGGATCGCCCGCAGCGCTGCCACGGCGATCCGATCATCCAGCATGGCAGCCGGAGGTCCCCTCACCTGCCTCCGCTGTCTTCTGGGAGTCTTCTGCTCTGATATGCCTTCCCGCAGACCAGAGCAGAAGATGACCGATAACCCTGATCAGTGCTGTGTCCTATACATAGCACTGAACAGGATTAGCAATCAAATGATTGCTTTAAATAATCCCCTATGGGGACTATTAAAGTGTAAAAATAAAAGTAAAAAAATTAAGTAAAAAAAATTTGAAAAACCCCCTCCACTAATAAAAACTTAAATTGCCCCATTTTCCCTATTTCACCCCCAAAAAGTGTTTAAAAAATATTTTATATACATATTTGGTATCGCCACGTGCGTTAATGATACTGTACGGTGTACGGCGTGAACGGAAAAAAAAAAAAGTCCAAAATAGCTACTTTTTTTTATAACATTTTATTTCAAATTTTTTTTTTTATAAAAAATTTATTAAAAGTTTAATATAAGCAAATATGGTATCAATAAAAAGTACAGATCACGGCGCAAAAAATGAGCCCTCATACCGCCGCTTATACGGAAAAATGGAAAAGTTATAGGTCTTCAAAATAGGGGGATCTTAAACGTACTAACTTGGTTAAAAAGTTTGTGATTTTTTTAAGCGCAACAGTAATAGAAAAGTATGTTATCATAGGTATCATTTTAATCGTATTGACCCAAAGAATAGAGAACATACATTTTATGGTAAAGTGAGTGATGGCATTACAACGGACAACTTGTCGCGCAAAAACAAGCCCTCATACTAGTCTGTAGATGAAAATATAAAAGAGTTATGATTTTTTGAAGGCGAGGAAGAAAAAATGAAAATGTAAAAATAAATTTCTACGTCCTTAAGGCCAAAATGGGCTGCGTCCTTAAGGGGTTAAAAATAGAGGTCTGTCTATTACATTACTTAATTCCTTTAGAACATGGGGGTCAATGCCATCTGGACCTGGGGATTTGTCTATTTTGATTTTTTGTAGGCGGCACTGTACTTCTTCCTGGGTTAGACAAGTGACCTGTGCTTCTTCCTGGGTTAGACAGGTGACCTGTACTGGGGAGTTTACCTTATCTCGCTGTATTTCACCTGGCATTTCATTTTCCTCAGTGAATACAGTGGAGAAGAATTTGTTTAATATATTTGCTTTTTCCTGATCCCCGTTTATAATTTCTTCCTCATCATTTTTTAAAGGGCCAACACTTAAATTTTTGACCTTTTTGCTATTTATATAGTTAAAGAACATTTTGGGGTTAGTTTTACTCTTTGGCAATGAGTTTTTCTGTCTCTATTTTTGCGGCTTTTATCTGTTTTTAACATATTTTACATTTTTCTCTATAGCTTTTAAATGCTTCTTCACTGTTGTCCTGTTTTAGTAGTTTAAATGCTTTATTTTTGTCATTTATTGCCCCCTTAATATTTTATTCATCCATATTGGTTATCTTTTATTTCTGACCCTTTTATTCCCATAAGGTATATACATTTTTAAAAGTCTCCCATTTAGTGTCAGTATTTAAGGGCTTCTCTGAGTTGATCAAACTTTGCTTCCTAAAGTTCATTATTTTTGTGGCCCCTCGAGAGATTCCCTTATTGAAGAACAAGTTATAATGTATTATATTATGATTACTATTTCCTAGGTGTCCTTCTACCTGCACATTAGTTACTCTGTCAGGTCTGTGGGTTAATATTAAGTCTAGTAGGGCGCCGCCTCTGGTTGGGCCCTGGACCATTTGGGACAGATAATTGTCTTTAGCTATAGTCAGAAACCTGTTTCCTTTATGAGATTCACAGGTCTCAGTCTCCCAGTTTATATCAGGATAGGTAAAGTCCCCATTATTATCACCTCATTCTGATTTGCTGCCTTGTTTATTTGCCTCAGTAATTGATCTTCTGCCTCTTCCATTATGTTTGGTGGCTTATAACAAACCCCTATCAGAATTTTTTTATTTTATCTCCATATATTTCTACCCAAAATGACTCCACATTATCGTTTCCCTCCTTTATATCCTCCCGCAGTGCGGCCTTCAGACTGGACTTTACATAAAGACAAACTCCTACCCCTTTCCATTTGGTACCATGTTTCCTGAATAGACTATAACCCTGTATGTTCCCCGCCCAGTCACAACTATCGTCCAACCAAGTATCTGTTATACCCACTATGTCATAATCCTCCTCAGACATTTTCTACTCCAGTTCGTCAGTTTTATTGGTCAAACTTCTGGCATTCTGATGCCTATCCCTATTAACTATTCTAACCTCTCCCTCTGCTCCACCCCCAGGTACATTAATAAGTCCCCCTCTCTATCTACACTATCTTCCCCCTCTATGTAGTAGGTTCCCTCCCCCCCAGTACTTAGTTTAAACACTCCTCCACACGTCTAGCCATCTTCTCCCCAAGCACAGCTGCCCCCTCTCCATTGAGGTGCAGCCCGTCCCTACGGTAGAGCCGGTAACCGACAGCGAAGTCGGCCCAGGTCTCCATGAACCCAAACCCCTCTTTCCTACACCAGCTTCTGAGCCACTTGTTTACCTCCCTAATCTCCTGCTGCCTCTCTGCTGTGGCTCGTGGTACAAGTAATATTTCAGAAAATATTACCTTGGAGGTCCTTGTCTTAAGCTTGCGGCCTAAGTCCCTGAAATCATTTTTAAGGACACTCCACCTACCTCTTACTTTGTCATTAGTGCCAATATGTACCATGACTGCTGGGTCCTCTCCAGCCCCACCCAGCAACCTGTCAACCCGATCCGCGATGTGCCGAACTCGAGCTCCAGGAAAACAACACACTGTTCAGCGATCCCGGTCTTTGTGACAGATCGCCCTGTCTGTCCCCCTTATAACATAGTCCCCCACTACCAGTCCCTGTCTGGCCTGCCCGGCACTCCTGCCTCACTTCTTACAGGAGCAAACACCCCCTGGTGGTCAGAGGCAGAGTCCTGTTGCAGTACTGCTAGCTCTGAAATGGCATCCCCCTCATCTGCCAATGGGGAAAACTTGTTGGAGTGTGCCAGATCAGGACTAGCCTCCCTGACACTTTTCCTTCTACCCCGTTTTCTAATTTTAACCCAGCTAACTGCCTAACCTTCCTGTACCTCCGTCCCACTATCCTCCCCCACCTCTACCCCAGAGAGTACTTGCTCAGTGAGCAGGAGACTCCTCTCCAAGTTTTCAATGTGTCTCAGTGTTGCCAGTTGCTCCTCTTGATCCAGGATCTGAGCTTCCAAATGAACAACTCGCACAACAATATGCACCCTCAAACTGCTGTTCAAGGATTGCCTACATTGGGCAAGATGCTGGACTACCTTTTCCAACATGGAGGCCATACTAGATTTGGGGATTGCAAAGATTAACAGTAAAAAAAAAAAAAAAGTAAGAAAACAATCAAATATTTGAATTTAAACTCCCTGAATTTAAAGTCCCTTAATTTTAAGTCCCTCTCACTTTCTCACTTTTATACTACACTCACTTGTATACTTCACACAGACACACAATCGCTAGCTCAACAATCGCTTAGTGTACTTGCTTTATATTTACCATTTCCACTGCCTGGAAATGAATGCAAATGGCTAGCTGTCCGGCACAGTTTCCCTCCGGCATGCACCGGAGCGAAACTGATGCTAGAATTGATCCCATTACTTTCAATGGAACAGTTCACAATCATCCAGCATCTCAATTTTGACGACAGACGGTTGGACACGCCGGAGGGCACTACACAGGAAACAATGGACGCCGGATTCCATACAACTGATAACAACTTGTCATTAGTTGTGGCATCAGTTGCGTAGAGATGTAGGGAGAGTTCACCTATGCCGGATGCCAAACATAAGTGAACCCAGCATAAAATGTGAAACCGGTAATTGGCTGAGCCAGCAGGTCCTGCTCAAAGTGTTTGTCTCAGAAGCAGGAAGAAGAGAGAAGATTGGAGGTCCGAACAGTGGCACCAATGTATACCATAAATTTGGATACTTAGTTTTCAATTGGTATGGAGCCGAAACAGAGAAGTCAGGTATGAAAATAGAGGATAGGATATATCAAACCAGAAGATGAGATGAAAGCAGAACAAGAAGATGGAACATGGGTCAATACTAGAAGGTTTATACACTAAGTAAGTCTGTTTTAAAACTTCAACTCCAAGCATGCCCGGACAGCCAACGGTGCCCCCCTCCCTCCCCCCAATAAGAGGGTGCTCTAGGCAGCAGCCTATTTTTCCTATAGGCAGAGCCAGCCCAGAATAGTGGTAGCATTGATGACCCAGGGATACTGTTAGGAGGCCCTTAGAGAAAGGGTTCCCATGCCTTGTTGGTCCAAACTCTACAGGATCCTTGCCCAAGGGAATTGCATTGTCAATAAGGATCAGAGTATAGATTTAAGGGTCTTGGAGAACCAGACAAAATAAGCACCAAATCTTCCTGCCGTGGTGGGAAATAATAGGTGTCAGCAGAAAGAACTTTGGTAAGACAGGAAAGAACTGCACAACTTCCTCTGTAGCATACAGCAACTGACAAGTACTGGAAGGGTTAAGATTTTTTTAATAGAAGTAAATCTGTTTAACTTTCTGGAGCCAGTTGATATGAAAAAAAAATAGTTTTCCACCAGAGTACCCCTTTAAGATACGGTTGTGCATACAGTATGTACATGACGTGTTTGAGACGTTAACATTCCCAGAGAGAAATTCCAAGAAAAATGCATTATGTGTTACTTTAGGACAGGACACCTTATAATGTCGAGAAAATGTGCAATACTGATAATTAGCATGAAATATATATATATTCACGCTTTAAATATTTCAGGAGGACTGTACTTGGGTATTGAATGGTCATATTTACTTGAATTTTCTTTCCCAAGATGTTTTCTGAGAATTTACACGTCTCGATAATGTATGAGCGGCGTTTCATAGGGACGTTCGATGAATTATACATTCCCGCTTAACTTTTATCCAAAACCCGTCAGTCACAGATCTGGATTTAGCTTAATTGCTCAGTGGGAGGATGTTCTCTTGGCTTTGTTTGTCAAATATGTTGGAGAGACGGGAAAGTATGGAAAGATGGGAAACAGAAGAGACGGAAGATAGGAGACACAGGGCAGAAGGGATATTAGATGAGAGATACATGTGCAATAAAAAAAGTAAAAATCTAATGCAAGGATTTGTTAAAACTTTATTCACCTTCTCAGTAGATTTAAAGGGAACAAGACATCTTATCTCCGTCCAAAGGATAGCGGATAAGATGTCTGATCACAGGGGTCTGCCACTGGGACCCCTGCGATCTCTGTGCAGCAGATGGCATTCATTTAGAATACTGGGTGTGGGACATTCACAGCCACACCCCTTATGACATGATGTCACTTCCCCTACCTTAGACTTGCATTGAGGGGGGCATGACGGCATGAGGGACGTGGCATTGACATCACGACCCCTGCCACCTGCTTGAAGCATTTGGAACAAAATGTTCCCTTTAACATTTTGCTGCAAGTGAATGGGACCTGAGTTGTAATTACCCAGTATGGCCACTACACTATGTACAGTGCTGTGTGCTCCCAGCTCTGTCTTACTTGGTATGCTGTGGCTCTGGTAAATAGTTAATCAGCGCTGGTGCTGGGTTTCGGCACCATCTCATATTGATGACATTTCCATAGAAAATCCCTTTAAGTCACCCCAGCATATATTGAGACAGTGCAGTCAAACTAACTTGTATCCTACATTAGAGGCCACAAGAGAAACTTCAACAAGCTTTTCCCTTTCAAAAATGATAGTGCCATTCATGGTGTAAAGTGTTTTTTGGGGCACAGTGTATTGCAGTATTATATTCAGAGGGAAAGTATGTAAAGCTATCAGTTTTTAATGGGCCACAGTTTGTTGCAGTATTACAGTATATTTAAGGGTAGAGTGTGTGTAGAGTGTGTGTCGGTATTTAGAGATAATATAATAGAGAGAGAATCTAGAGACTTTGGAGTAAAAAAAACTCGGCAGAGAAGAGACATAGCTGGAGGAAGTATTTAAGGAAAAATAAAAGTTGCAGAAGAGGAAGAGGGTTCCTGGTGTCATTCCCTATTGATCAATAGGCTACAATATGCTAGGATGCAGCGTTAGAAAAGCAACCTGGACAAAAAAAAATTGAAACAGTCAGGGAGGAGAAGCCATGGCGAAAGAGAAGCATCTAGTGGAGGATGAACAATTAAGGAGGCGGATGAACAACTCAAGAGGAGGATGAACAACTAGAGTGGAGGATGGACAGCTGGGGAGGAGGATGAACAGCTAAGGAGGAGGATGAACAACTATGGTGGAGGATGGACAGCTGGGGAGGAGGATGAACAGCTAAGGAGGAGGATGAACAACTAAGTAGGAGGATGAACAGCTAAGGAGAAGGATGAACAACTAAGGAGGAGGGCACACAACTAAGGAGGAGGATAAACAGCTAAGGAGGAGGGCACACAACTAAGGAGGAGGATAAACAGCTAAGGAGGAGGATTAACAACTATGGCAAAGAATGAATAACTAAGGAGGAGGATAAACAACTAAGAAGGAGGAAGAACAACTAAAGATGAGGATGAACCAGTAAGGAGGAGGATAAATATCTTAGGCTTCTTTCACACTACAAAATTCTCAGTTTTTAAACATCCGTATGAAGTTCCGTCTGAAAACCAGCTGAAAAAGGCAGTAACAAAACCCTATACGTCCTTTAGAAAATCCCATTATAGTCTATGGGATTTTCTAATAGCCGTTTGAACCCGTTATAGTCCCTTATTGATAACGGACATTATTTTGTGACGGAAGATAGTAACGGGAAAAGTAGTTTACAGAAAGAAGCCTAAGGAAGAAGATGAACCAGTAAGGAGGAGGATGAACAACTAAAGAGAAGGATGAATAACTAAAGGGGAGGATGAAACCTAAAGAGGAGGAGGAGGATAAACCAGTAAGGAGGAGGATGAATATCTAAGGAGGAGGAGGAACAACTAAAGGGGAGGATAAACAGCTAAGGAGAAGTATGAAGAGGTAAGGATAAAGAAAAGGAAAGGAGAAGATGCAATGAAGAGAGATAAAGAGCATCCAAGAGGAACCAAGAGGAAGGAGATAAAGCATCGATTAATTAGGCACTACTTAAACCCAGGGTCCCTAGTACTGTAGTGTCTCAGGACGAGACTAGCCCCTCTTTGGGAGTTGTAGTTTTGTAACAGCTGAAAGCTCACTGGTCGGAAAAACTGCAATATAGTATAATGGGTTAATTAGATCATATTCATCGCACCTCCTCTTGTAGCGCTATATATGTGCTCTCTCTGTATACTCTTTAGTTATCAAACTATTGTCTGTTACTAATGGATTTGGCCTTAGATGAAGTCACAGTTTCCGAATCCCTGTCCTGACACTCGTCCCACAGTCGCCTGTCTCATCCTCAAAGGTTGGTTAAAGCTACGATTCCTTTTCATAATGTTCCCAGAACTTCAAAAGAAACAAAAATATTGTAATGAGTAATGTTTAAAAGGATTAACAGTAACTATAAAGAGAGAAAACAGCATAAAATATAGAACAATTGCCTGTTCAGGACTATATAACTGGCCAAAGGGGGTAGTATTATAGTAGTTATATTCTTGTATACAGTAGCAGTATTATAGTAGTTATATTCTTGTATACAGGAGCAGTATTATAGTAGATATATTCTTGTATACAGGAGCAGTATTATAGTAGTTATATTCTTGTATATAGGAGGCAGCATTATAGTAGTTATATTCTTGTATATAGGAGCAGTATTATAGTAGTTATATTCTTGTATACAGGAGCAGTATTATAGTAGTTATATTCTTGTATACAGGAGCAGTATTATAGTAGTTATGTAATGAAGAGAGGAGCACCAGGCACTGTCTACTCGACTGTGAGTCAAATTATCCTGTCCGGACTATCCGGGGTGTGTAACCTGCTGCACTAGGTGCTGTGGGGAGCGTCTACGTCTGTTAAAGAGCAAAGTCTTTCATACAATGGCAAGTAGAAATGAAGATAGACGGACGACTCACCCAGGTAGCAAAATTTTCTTCTTTATTCAGAGCTTGCAGCTTAAAATAACAGCAGGTTCAGGGGGGTCTGTCAGCAGGAACGCAGGGCTGTGGAGTGCAACGACCGTATTGCTTCGGACTGAAGCTTCTTCCGGCCTCCAACCGGTTGGAGGCCAGAAGAAGCTTCAGTCCGAAGCGATACGGTCGTTGCACTCCACAGCCCTGCGTTCCTGCTGACAGACCCCCCTGAACCTGCTGTTATTTTAAGCTGCAAGCTCTGAATAAAGAAGAACATTTTGCTACCTGGGTGAGTCGTCCGTCTATCTTCATTTCTACTTGCCATTGTATTATAGTAGTTATATTCTTGTATATAGAGGCAGTATTATAGTAGTTATATTCTTGTATATAGGAGCAGTATTATAGTAGTTATATTGTTGTATATAGGAGCAGTATTATAGTAGTTATATTCTTGTATATAGGAGCAGTATTATAGTAGATATATTCTTGTATATAGGAGCAGTATTATAGTAGTTATATTATTTATATAGGAGGCAGTGTTATAGTAGTTATATTCTTGTATATAGGAGGCAGTATTATAGTACTTATATTCTTGTATATAGGAGTAGTATTATAGTAGTTATATTCTTGTATATAGGGGCAGTATTATAGTAGTTATATTCTTGTATATAGGAGCAGTATTATAGTAGTTATATTCTGGTATATAGGGGCAGTATTATAGTAGTTATATTCTCGTATATAGGAGCAGTATTATAGTAGTTATATTCTTGTATATAGAGGCAGTATTATAGTAGTTATATTCTTGTATATAGGAGCAGTATTATAGTAGTTATATTGTTGTATATAGGAGCAGTATTATAGTAGTTATATTCTTGTATATAGGAGCAGTATTATAGTAGATATATTCTTGTATATAGGAGCAGTATTATAGTAGTTATATTATTTATATAGGAGGCAGTGTTATAGTAGTTATATTCTTGTATATAGGAGCAGTATTATAGTAGTTATATTCTTGTATATAGGAGGCAGTATTATAGTAGTTATATTCTTGTATATAGGAGCAGTATTATAGTAGTTATATTCTTGTATATAGGAGCAGTATTATAGTAGTTATATTCTTGTATATAGGAGCAGTATTATAGTAGATATATTCTTGTATATAGGAGCAGTATTATAGTAGTTATATTATTTATATAGGAGGCAGTGTTATAGTAGTTATATTCTTGTATATAGGAGCAGTATTATAGTAGTTATATTCTTGTATATAGGAGGCAGTATTATAGTACTTATATTCTTGTATATAGGAGTAGTATTATAGTAGTTATATTCTTGTATATAGGAGCAGTATTATAGTAGTTATATTCTTGTATATAGGAGCAGTATTATAGTAGATATATTCTTGTATATAGGAGCAGTATTATAGTAGTTATATTCTTTATATAGGAGGCAGCGTTATAGTAGTTATATTCTTGTATATAGGAGCAGTATTATAGTAGTTATATTCTTGTATATAGGAGGCAGTATTATAGTAGTTATATTCTTGTATATAGGAGCAGTATTATAGTAGTTATATTCTTGTATATAGGAACAGTATTATAGTAATTATATTCTTGTATATAGGAGGCAGTATTATAGTAGTTATATTCTTGTATATAGGAGGCAATATTATAGTAGTTATATTCTCGTACATTCAGAACAATATTATAGCTGTACATTTAGACACATTTATCAAACTGTGTAAGAGAAAAAGTGGAGTGATTTTCCCACAACAACCAATCACAGCTCAGCTTTCACTTTACCAGAGCTCATTATCTGAGCTGTGATTGGTCGCTTAGGGAAAATCGCTCCACTTTTTCTCTCGCACAGTTTGATGATAAATCTCCCGCACTGTTAGCATCTAATAATGAAGTAGGTAGTGTTCAGTATGTGCAGTATTCTAATGACTAGTTCTCCATATCCTGGGTCATAACTATTCTGTAATATAAACTTTTTTTTCATTTGACTCTTCCCCGTCACCTGCTCACCCTCACGTGTATTTCTCTCCCTCCGGTTTTTGCGCCCCGTGTATTCCTCTCCATGGCGGAGGTTTTCTTCCATACAGTGAAGTTTGTCATCATGAAAAATTCAAACCTACAGTTAGAATGGAAAATAAAGACTCTGGTCCCAAGAGCTTTCCGTCCAAAGTAAAGTGGCTGAAAAAGAAATCTTGTTTCCTTCTGGGAAAAGACTTTAAGGAGCAGAAGTCAGAGACGGATCCTTTGTAATAAGTGTCTGCGCGGATTTCCTGAGTAGGACTGTGCGTCTGTCATAGGAAACAGAATATTTGGCTCTCCATGGTGTATGACAAAGGAACGTCCATCGGGAAAATATTCAAAGGGCTGTCAAGTAGAACTCACAATTAACTACGGCCGCGGGCCCAATATTTTTGTGAAAATGTTGAGAGTTTAAAGGGTTACTCCACTGCCCAGCATTCGAAACATTTAGTACTGAACGCTAGGTGAACGTTGCGGGGGTCGTGATGTCACGGCCATGTCCCTCGTGATGTCCCGCCACACCCCCTCAATGCAAGTCTATGGGAGGGGGCATCACGCCCCCTCCCATAGACTTGCATTGAGGGGGTGTGGCGTGGCATCCCAAGGGGCATGGCCGTGAGATCAGGACCCCCGCAACGCTCCCCTAGCGTTTAGTAGTAAATGTTTTGAATGCTGGGCAGTGGAGTAACCCATTAAGTTCTGCTGTTTGCTATTGGCTATCTGCCTGTCATGTGACCTCACAGCTTAGATCTGTGTTACCCCTAATCGAGCCCTACAAGCATCACTCTATATGGCGCCATTGTAATGTGTTTAGGGTTTGTAGAGTGCAGAAGAAAGTTCACATGACCCAATACACTTAAGGAAAGGTTTCCTAATGGAACATTGCACTATAGGACAAGTCTACCTTCAAGACTAGTTCTCACTAAAAATAAACCAACCTACCCTTAAAGGGGTACTCCGGTGGAAAAAAATTTTTTTTTAATCAACTGATGCCAGAAAGTTAAACAAATTTATAAATTACTTCTATTTAAAAATCTTAAATGAGTAGTCCAGTGGTGAACCCAGTGGTGAACAACTTATCCCCTATCCTAAGGATAGGGGATAAGTTTGAGATCACGGGGGGTCCGATCGCTGGGGCCCCCTGCGCCCAGCGGTCGGACCCCCCGCGATCTCAAACTTATCCCCTATGCTTAGGATAGGGGATAAGTTTTTCACCACTGGACTACCCCTTTAATCCTTCCAGTACTTTTCAGCTGCTGTATGCTCCAGAGGAAGTTGTGTAGTTTTCTCCAGTCTGACCACAGTGCTGACTGTGCCTTCCCCAAAAATGCAATGTTTGAACACAGCCCTTGAATGGGCACTGTCAGATAAAAAAAAAAAACTTTTATGTTGTAAAGCATGTATAACCAATAGGTTTTGCAATTGCTTTCATTAGAAAATGTTCAGTTTTTCATACTGATAAAGCCAGTCAAACAACTGCCCCCCCCCCCCCCGCCTGCTTGGACACATACTAGTCCTGCTGTGTCCATGCATCATCACCTATGTCATGGACACACTTCCTTGATTGACAGCTGTGAGCGCATGGCTCAGAGCTGGAGGAAAAATCCTCCCACTGTCAGCTTGTGTCCCGCTACTGCCACTGAGAACAAGCTGGGAGTTGTAGTTTTGCTAATGCTAGGGGAGATGTGAGCAGACAGCAAACTGAGGGAGGGGGCGGAGACCTGCACAGTGAGACAACGCCCCCTCCCTTTGAGAGGAATTCAGACTATGGAGCAAAATTAAAAGTGTAATAAAAAAAAAATAAAGGTGCTAGACACATAAAAATGTAGATGTACATGGTCAGAATTAGGTACTGAGTGATATATATATATATATATATATATATATATATATATATATATATATATCTATTTTGTTGGATCTGACAGGTACGCTTAAAGGGAGGCGTATAACTAGAATTTATTCTGATACCATAGAAACAGCAGCTGCAGTATACAGATACAACTCAGAGGGGAGATATATAACTATGATAAATTCTGATCTCATAGAGATAGCAGCAGTATACACATAGAGCTCGAGAGGTGTATGATTAGAGGTGTATAACTACTATATCTTGATTCCATTGAGCTAGCAGCATTATACAGATCTGGGTAAGGAGGTGTATAACTACTATATTTACTAATCCCAGAAAGATAGCTGCAGCAGTATACAGATTGAGCTGGAGGGGAGGTGTATTACTACTTTATATCCTGATCCTATAGAGATAGCAGCAGTATATAGATAGGGCTGGTAGGGGAAGTGTATAACTAGTATGTATATATCCTGATCCCATAAAGATAGCAGCCGTATAGAGAAAGAGCTGGAGAGGAGGTGTACAACTATTTTATATCCTGATCCCATAGAGATAGCAGCAGCAGTATACAGATAGAGCTGGAGAGGAGTTGTATAGATACTAGATATCCTGATCCCATAGAGATAGCAGGATATCACATGATTTAGTTGTAGTAATGAAATGCATTGATGTATCTGTGCTAAATAGAATAATGGTGAGTGTGCATGGTATGAGCAAAAAAATGTATAATAATGGAGTGCTTCTTTAAAGGGGTACTCTACTGGAAATCATTTTTTTTCTAAATCAACTGGTGCCAGAAAGTTAAACTGATTTGTAAATTACTTCTATTAAAAAAGCATAATCCTTCCAGTACTTATCAGCTGCTGTATGATCCACAGGAAGTTCTTTTCTTTTTGAATGTCATCTTTGCCTGATGACAGTGTCCAGAGCAGGAGCAAATCCCCATAGAAAACCTCTCCTGCTCTGGACAGTTCCTAAAATGGACAGAGGTGTCAGCAGAGAGCCCTGTGGTCAGACAGAAAGGAAATTAAAAAAAATAAAAGAACTTCCTGTGGATCATACAGCAGCTGATAAGTACTGGAAGGATTAAGATTTATTTTTTAATAGAAGTAATTGACAAGTCTGTTTAACTTTCTGGTACCAGTTGATTTAAAAACAAAATGTTTTCCAGTGGAGAACCCCTTTAAGAGTTTGAGGCCCCCA